>NC_088242.1:8049435-8069435 GCF_036934945.1 Oncorhynchus masou masou
TGAATAGCGAGAGAGAGAGGAAGAGGGAGAGAGAGGGAGAGAAAGAGCGTGAGAAAGAGAGAGAGGAAGAAGGAGAGAGGGATATGAATAGAGAGAGAGAGGGAGAGATGGTGAGAGGGAGAGAAAGAGCATGAGAAAGAGAGAGAGGAAGAGGAAGAGAGGGAGATGAATAGAGAGAGAGGGAGAGATGGTGAGAGAGAGAGAAAGAGCATGAGAAAGAGAGAGAGAGTAACGGTGAGCCGTATAGTTACATCCTTGTGAACATGCTTTTTGAGAGGGAACTCACAATAAATAACAGCACTTTAGCCAAATAGTTTCTACCTGCATCGTACTGCCGGCCATACACAGAGGACAGTGATACCATCAAATAGCATTTAACACAACATAAACAGAGTAAATAATCACTAAGCTATACAGCTTCACCTCAGACTCTGGGACTTTATTGGTAGGGATGCGACACACTTCTTTCCACGATTCATTCCATCATTTGGTGTTTTGTTGACGGTGGTGGAAAACGCAGTCTCAGAAGCCACTGCAGAATCTCTAATTAGGATGAGGTCTGGTATATGGTTTACAGTGCCATCCGTTTTGTCACCAAAGCCCCATATACTACCCACCACTGCGACCTGTACGCTCTCGTTGCCTGGCCCTCGCTTCATACTCATCACCAAATCCACTGGCTCCATGTCTTCTACAAGACCCTGCTAGGTAAAGTCCCCCCTTATCTCAGCTCGCTGGTCACCATAGCAGCACCCACCTGTAGCACGTGCTCCAGCATGTATATCTCTCTGGTCACCCCCAAAACCAATTCTTTCTTTGGCCGCCTCTCCTTCCAGTTCTCTGCTGCCAATGACTGGAACGAACTACAAAAAGCACTGAAACTGGAAACACTTATCTCCTTCACTAGCTTTAAGCACCAACTGTCAGAGCAGCTCACAGATTACTGCACCTGTACATAGCCCACCTATATTTTAGCCCAATCAACTACCTCTTTCCCTACTGTATTTAATTTATTTATTTATTTTGCTCCTTTGCACCCCATTATCTTTATTTCTACTTTGCACGTTCTTCCATTGCAAATCTACCATTCCAGTGTTTTACTTGCTATATTGTATTTACTTTGCCACCATGGCCTTTTTTTGCCTTTACCTCCCTAATCTCACCATTTGCTCACATCGTATATAGACTTGTTTATACTGTATTATTGACTGTATGTTTGTTTTACTCCATGTGTAACTCTGTGTCGTTGTATGTGTCGAACTGCTTTGCTTTATCTTGGCCTGGTTGCAATTGTAAATGAGAACTTGTTCTCAACTTGCCTACCTGGTTAAATAAAGGTGAAATAAATTTAAAAAACATCATTGTCATGCTCATCAAACCATTCAGTGACCATTCGTGCCCTGTGGATGGGAGCTTTGTCATCCTACGGTAGCCAAAACAATGGCCTGCCCAGCATTTTTATACATGACCCTAAGCATGATGGGATTCTTAATTGCTTAATTAACACAGGAACCACACCTGTGTGGAAGCACCTGCTTTCAATGTACTTTGTATCCCACATTTACTCAAGAGTTTTCATTATTCAGGGAGTTTTCTTGTATATAATGGCTCCAGTGGCCTATACTGCTCACTACAAATTCTTAGTCTTGCCTTTGACATGTCCATATTAAAGGAATGTTTTTTTTAACTTTTATAAGTTTTTTATTACATAAAGAATCTCCAGTTGAGTGCTTACAAATGTAGCTGTAAAGTGAAGTCAGTGTTTATTGAGCTTTGGTCCCATGTGTTGGTGTTATGTACATTGTGTGAGACACCACATCCAGCAGCTAGCATCGAGACAACTGTATTTGTGTAATGTTATTTATTGCTGAGTAGCTGAGGGGACGGCCTTGGTGCTTCTTTCTGAAAACATCTCTTCTGTCTGTCTGTGTGCACATCCAGGGTGAGATGGTGTTGACTGAACTGAACCTGTAGAGCCAAAGCTAACAGGGGCCATGCAGGCAGCAGAGATGTGTGTGTGTGTGTATACAGCCTGTTCCCTGAGTCAGAGCCCCTTTCACATCACTGAGGCTATTTTGGTTTGTGTCGTGCGGATGGATGCTGCTCGTTTGAATTTGTTTTTGCTTTTTACCTCATAAGGAAAGCCGGCTTCGTCCACAGACGGTCCTCTCCAAACGGTGTGTCCTCGTGCAGAATCAGATGCCTGAGCACCTCTTGGAGTTTTGTTTTCACAGGAATTAAAATGTGTATGTACATCATGTGTTCACTATAATAACAAAATAATGATCAACTGGACTCAGACACTGTAATCTGTTTATGCAGTTTTCCACCACAACATGATCAAAATTACTAGAACCAAGATCACCTGCTTTCATACTATGATTTGACTATTAGATGATCAATGTTTGTTTTAAAAAATATGTATATCTAAAAGGAATAGTTTCACCACTGTAAAATGGCAGTTAAGTTCACGTAGCAAGGTTGACCTTAAAATTAGGGAATTTTGGGGGTTTAAGTGGGTTAAAATCCACAAATCACAAGGGGGCAAAAATGCTGAATCTTGGCACTTTAGCAAGTCCATATTCATATTGAATATCAGATTAATGGAATTTTCCATCTGGTCTATATTAAAGGGCACTTCATTTAATATAACTGCCTTTTAAAATTCAATATTGGTGAACAATTCCTATTTAAAATATCAAAGGGATACAAAAGGCACTCATTTCGTGGAACAACCCAGGGACCAAAGCTTAAAAAATATTGCAGTAAGGAAATTTCCAGAAGAAAAAAAAGTGTAAAATAAATTGAGTTTGAGTGAGATTGGATTCTGTTCTTGGCAGGAGTGCAGAGAGGCTTGCTGGCACACGGAACAATGTCTAAATATTATTCACATTTTTCACTTGATGGATTTAACTGCAGTGTATTGTCCTGCAGTCTGGCTTCGGATACCGAGCCGTCTAGAAATGTAAAAAGGCACAGCCACGGAGTTTCAGCAAATGAACTTTATTGGCACAAAGCGTATTGTATCTGTCAAGGGGAATAGAACAAGGATACATTTTGAGAGATGTTTTGATATAGTATACATGAAGCAATGCATTTGCCACAGTGTTTCTCCATTAACCTGCACGGCATTAAATTACTCTGTAATATTTGCTCCTTTTTCTTACAGCTTTATGGATCCCTAAGGCTTAGTAATGACGGGGGAAAAAATACATAGTTACATCTCGCAATATTATATTGATACTTTGATCCAGGTATCCTAGTGGTTAGAGACAGGTAGCCTAGTGGTTAGAGACAGGTAGCCTAGTGGTTAGAGACAGGTAGCCTAGTGGTTAGAGACAGGTAGCCTAGTGGTTAGAGACAGGTAGCCTAGTGGTTAGAGACAGGTAGCCTAGTGGTTAGAGACAGGTAGCCTAGTGGTTAGAGACAGGTAGCCTAGTGGTTAGAGACAGGTAGCCTAGTGGTTAGAGACAGGTAGCCTAGTGGTTAGAGACATGTAGCCTAGTGGTTAGAGACAGGTAGCCTAGTGGTTAGAGACATGTAGCCTAGTGGTTAGAGACAGGTAGCCTAGTGGTTAGAGACAGGTATCCTAATGGTTAGAGACAGGTAGCCTAGTGGTTAGAGACAGGTAGTTTAGTGGTTAGAGACAGGTAGCCTAGTGGTTCGAGACAAATAGTCTAGTGGTTAGAGACAGGTAGCCTAGTGGTTAGAGACAGGTAGCCTAGTGGTTAGAGGCAGGTAGCCTAGTGGTTAGAGCAGGTAGCCTAGTGGTTAGAGACAGGTAGCCTAGTGGTTAGAGCATGTAGCCTAGTGGTTAGACACAGGTAGCCTAGTGGTTAGAGACAGGTAGCCTAGTGGTTAGAGACAGGTAACCTAGTGGTTAGAGACATGTAGCCTAGTGGTTAGAGACAGGTAGCCTAGTGGTAAGAGACAGGTAGCCTAGTGGTTAGAGACAGGTAGCCTAGTGGTTAGAGACATGTAGCCTAGTGGTTAGAGACAGGTAGCCTAGTGGTTAGAGACATGTAGCCTAGTGGTTAGAGACAGGTAGCCTAGTGGTTAGAGACAGGTATCCTAGTGGTTAGAGACAGGTAGCCTAGTGGTTAGAGACAGGTAGTTTAGTGGTTAGAGACAGGTAGCCTAGTGGTTCGAGACAAATAGTCTAGTGGTTAGAGACAGGTAGCCTAGTGGTTAGAGGCAGGTAGCCTAGTGGTTAGAGCAGGTAGCCTAGTGGTTAGAGACAGGTAGCCTAGTGGTTAGAGCATGTAGCCTAGTGGTTAGACACAGGTAGCCTAGTGGTTAGAGACAGGTAGCCTAGTGGTTAGAGACAGGTAACCTAGTGGTTAGAGACAGGTAGCCTAGAGGTTAGAGACAGGTAGCCTAGTGGTTAGAGACATGTAGCCTAGTGGTTAGAGACAGGTAGCCTAGTGGTTAGAGACAGGTAGCCTAGGGGTTAGAGCAGGTAGCTTAGTGGTTAGAGACAGGTAGCCTGGTGGTTCGAGACAGGTAGCCTAGTGGTTAGATGCAGGTAGCCTAGTGGTTAAAGACAAGTAGCTTAGTGGTTAGAGACAGGTAGCCTAGTGGTTAGAGACAGGTAGCCTAGTGGTTAGAGACAGGTAGCCTAGTGGTTAGAGACAGGTACTCTAGTGGTTAGAGACAGGTAGCCTAGTGGTTAGAGCAGGTAGCCTAGTGGTTAGAGCAGGTAGCCTAGTGGTTAGAGCAGGTAGCCTAGTGGTTAGAGACATGTAGCCTAGTGGTTAGAGTCAGGTACTCTAGTGGTTAGAGCAGGTAGCCTAGTGGTTCGAGCAGGTAGCCTAGTGGTTAGAGACAGGTAGCCTAGTGGTTAGAGACAGGTACTCTAGTGGTTAGAGCAGGTAGCCTAGTGGTTAGAGCAGGTAGCCTAGTGGTTAGAGCAGGTAGCCTAGTGGTTAGAGACAGGTAGCCTAGTGGTTAGAGACAGGTACTCTAGTGGTTAGAGCAGGTGGCCTAGTGGTTAGAGCAGGTAGCCTAGTGGTTAGAGACAGGTAGCCTAGTGGTTAGAGCAGGTAGCCTAGTGGTTAGAGCAGGTAGCCTAGTGGTTAGAGCAGGTAGCCTAGTGGTTAGAGACAGGTAGCCTAGTGGTTAGAGACAGGTACTCTAGTGGTTAGAGCAGGTAGCCTAGTGGTTAGAGCAGGTAGCCTAGTGGTTAGAGCAGGTAGCCTAGTGGTTAGAGACAGGTAGCCTAGTGGTTAGAGACAGGTACTCTAGTGGTTAGAGCTGGTAGCCTAGTGGTTAGAGCAGGTAGCCTAGTGGTTAGAGACAGGTAGCCTAGTGGTTAGAGACAGGTAGCCTAGTGGTTAGAGACAGGTACTCTAGTGGTTAGAGCAGGTAGCCTAGTGGTTAGAGCAGGTAGCCTAGTGGTTAGAGCAGGTAGCCTAGTGGTTAGAGCAGGTAGCCTAGTGGTTAGAGACAGGTAGCCTAGTGGTTAGAGACAGGTACTCTAGTGGTTAGAGCAGGTAGCCTAGTGGTTAGAGCAGGTAGCCTAGTGGTTAGAGACAGGTAGACTAGTGGTTAGAGCAGGTAGCCTAGTGGTTAGAGCAGGTAGCCTAGTGGTTAGAGCAGGTAGCCTAGTGGTTAGAGACAGGTAGCCTAGTGGTTAGAGACAGGAACTCTAGTGGTTAGAGCAGGTAGCCTAGTGGTTAGAGCAGGTAGCCTAGTGGTTAGAGCAGGTAGCCTAGTGGTTAGAGACAGGTAGCCTAGTGGTTAGAGACAGGTACTCTAGTGGTTAGAGCAGGTAGCCTAGTGGTTAGAGCAGGTAGCCTAGTGGTTAGAGCAGGTAGCCTAGTGGTTAGAGACAGGTAGCCTAGTGGTTAGAGACAGGTACTCTAGTGGTTAGAGCAGGTAGCCTAGTGGTTAGAGCAGGTAGCCTAGTGGTTAGAGCAGGTAGCCTAGTGGTTAGAGCAGGTAGCCTAGTGGTTAGAGCAGGTAGCCTAGTGGTTAGAGACAGGTAGCCTAGTGGTTAGAGACAGGTACTCTAGTGGTTAGAGCAGGTAGCCTAGTGGTTAGAGCAGGTAGCCTAGTGGTTAGAGACAGGTAGACTAGTGGTTAGAGCAGGTAGCCTAGTGGTTAGAGCAGGTAGCCTAGTGGTTAGAGCAGGTAGCCTAGTGGTTAGAGCAGGTAGCCTAGTGGTTAGAGACAGGTAGCCTAGTGGTTAGAGACAGGAACTCTAGTGGTTAGAGCAGGTAGCCTAGTGGTTAGAGCAGGTAGCCTAGTGGTTAGAGCAGGTAGCCTAGTGGTTAGAGACAGGTAGCCTAGTGGTTAGAGACAGGTACTCTAGTGGTTAGAGAAGGTAGCCTAGTGGTTAGAGCAGGTAGCCTAGTGGTTAGAGCAGGTAGCCTAGTGGTTAGAGACAGGTAGCCTAGTGGTTAGAGACAGGTACTCTAGTGGTTAGAGCAGGTAGCCTAGTGGTTAGAGCAGGTAGCCTAGTGGTTAGAGCAGGTAGCCTAGTGGTTAGAGCAGGTAGCCTAGTGGTTAGAGCAGGTACTCTAGTGGTTAGAGCAGGTAGTCTAGTGGTTAGAGCAGGTAGCCTAGTGGTTAGAGCAGGTAGCCTAGTGGTTAGAGCAGGTAGCCTAGTGGTTAGAGCAGGTACTCTAGTGGTTAGAGCAGGTAGCCTAGTGGTTAGAGCAGGTAGCCTAGTGGTTAGAGCAGGTAGCCTAGTGGTTAGAGCAGGTAGCCTAGTGGTTAAAGCAGGTACTCTAGTGGTTAGAGCAGGTAGCCTAGTGGTTAGAGCAGGTAGCCTAGTGGTTAGAGCAGGTAGCCTAGTGGTTAGAGCAGGTAGCCTAGTGGTTAGAGCAGGTAGCCTAGTGGTTAGAGACAGGTAGCCTAGTGGTTAGAGACAGGTACTCTAGTGGTTAGAGACAGGTAGCCTAGTGGTTAGAGCAGGTAGCCTAGTGGTTAGAGCAGGTAGCCTAGTGGTTAGAGCAGGTAGCCTAGTGGTTAGAGACATGTAGCCTAGTGGTTAGAGTCAGGTACTCTAGTGGTTAGAGCAGGTAGCCTAGTGGTTCGAGCAGGTAGCCTAGTGGTTAGAGACAGGTAGCCTAGTGGTTAGAGACAGGTACTCTAGTGGTTAGAGCAGGTAGCCTAGTGGTTAGAGCAGGTAGCCTAGTGGTTAGAGCAGGTAGCCTAGTGGTTAGAGACAGGTAGCCTAGTGGTTAGAGACAGGTACTCTAGTGGTTAGAGCAGGTGGCCTAGTGGTTAGAGCAGGTAGCCTAGTGGTTAGAGACAGGTAGCCTAGTGGTTAGAGCAGGTAGCCTAGTGGTTAGAGCAGGTAGCCTAGTGGTTAGAGCAGGTAGCCTAGTGGTTAGAGACAGGTAGCCTAGTGGTTAGAGACAGGTACTCTAGTGGTTAGAGCAGGTAGCCTAGTGGTTAGAGCAGGTAGCCTAGTGGTTAGAGCAGGTAGCCTAGTGGTTAGAGACAGGTAGCCTAGTGGTTAGAGACAGGTACTCTAGTGGTTAGAGCTGGTAGCCTAGTGGTTAGAGCAGGTAGCCTAGTGGTTAGAGCAGGTAGCCTAGTGGTTAGAGACAGGTAGCCTAGTGGTTAGAGACAGGTACTCTAGTGGTTAGAGCAGGTAGCCTAGTGGTTAGAGCAGGTAGCCTAGTGGTTAGAGCAGGTAGCCTAGTGGTTAGAGCAGGTAGCCTAGTGGTTAGAGACAGGTAGCCTAGTGGTTAGAGACAGGTACTCTAGTGGTTAGAGCAGGTAGCCTAGTGGTTAGAGCAGGTAGCCTAGTGGTTAGAGACAGGTAGACTAGTGGTTAGAGCAGGTAGCCTAGTGGTTAGAGCAGGTAGCCTAGTGGTTAGAGCAGGTAGCCTAGTGGTTAGAGACAGGTAGCCTAGTGGTTAGAGACAGGAACTCTAGTGGTTAGAGCAGGTAGCCTAGTGGTTAGAGCAGGTAGCCTAGTGGTTAGAGCAGGTAGCCTAGTGGTTAGAGACAGGTAGCCTAGTGGTTAGAGACAGGTACTCTAGTGGTTAGAGCAGGTAGCCTAGTGGTTAGAGCAGGTAGCCTAGTGGTTAGAGCAGGTAGCCTAGTGGTTAGAGACAGGTAGCCTAGTGGTTAGAGACAGGTACTCTAGTGGTTAGAGCAGGTAGCCTAGTGGTTAGAGCAGGTAGCCTAGTGGTTAGAGCAGGTAGCCTAGTGGTTAGAGCAGGTAGCCTAGTGGTTAGAGCAGGTAGCCTAGTGGTTAGAGACAGGTAGCCTAGTGGTTAGAGACAGGTACTCTAGTGGTTAGAGCAGGTAGCCTAGTGGTTAGAGCAGGTAGCCTAGTGGTTAGAGACAGGTAGACTAGTGGTTAGAGCAGGTAGCCTAGTGGTTAGAGCAGGTAGCCTAGTGGTTAGAGCAGGTAGCCTAGTGGTTAGAGCAGGTAGCCTAGTGGTTAGAGACAGGTAGCCTAGTGGTTAGAGACAGGAACTCTAGTGGTTAGAGCAGGTAGCCTAGTGGTTAGAGCAGGTAGCCTAGTGGTTAGAGCAGGTAGCCTAGTGGTTAGAGACAGGTAGCCTAGTGGTTAGAGACAGGTACTCTAGTGGTTAGAGCAGGTAGCCTAGTGGTTAGAGCAGGTAGCCTAGTGGTTAGAGCAGGTAGCCTAGTGGTTAGAGACAGGTAGCCTAGTGGTTAGAGACAGGTACTCTAGTGGTTAGAGCAGGTAGCCTAGTGGTTAGAGCAGGTAGCCTAGTGGTTAGAGCAGGTAGCCTAGTGGTTAGAGCAGGTAGCCTAGTGGTTAGAGCAGGTACTCTAGTGGTTAGAGCAGGTAGTCTAGTGGTTAGAGCAGGTAGCCTAGTGGTTAGAGCAGGTAGCCTAGTGGTTAGAGCAGGTAGCCTAGTGGTTAGAGCAGGTACTCTAGTGGTTAGAGCAGGTAGCCTAGTGGTTAGAGCAGGTAGCCTAGTGGTTAGAGCAGGTAGCCTAGTGGTTAGAGCAGGTAGCCTAGTGGTTAAAGCAGGTACTCTAGTGGTTAGAGCAGGTAGCCTAGTGGTTAGAGCAGGTAGCCTAGTGGTTAGAGCAGGTAGCCTAGTGGTTAGAGCAGGTAGCCTAGTGGTTAGAGCAGGTAGCCTAGTGGTTAGAGTGTTGGTCTAGTAACCGAAAGTTTGCAAGATCGAATTCCTGAGCTGACAAGTTAAAAATCTGTCGTCTGAACAAGGCAGTTAACCCACTGTTCCTCGGCCGTCATTGTAAATAATAACTTGTTCTTCACTGACTTGCCTAGTTAAATGAATGGAAAGCAGTATGTTTGGGACTTCAAATCAATACAAAAATAATTGACAACCAAGTATTGTGATAATATAGTATTGTGAGGTCCCTCCTAATTCCCAGCCCTGTTACAAAGTGCCCTACTATTGACCCAGAGACCTAATCTCTATTCTCTACATAGTGCGCCCTGGTCAAAAGTAGTGCACTATATAGGGAATAAGATGTCATTTGGAACGCAGGCCAAATCATTAGTATAGATTGAATCCAAAAAATCGAATGGCATCCAAGCTTTTCTCAAGTCACGTTGTTATTACAGCAATCTCAGGGAAAGTTAAGGGGGTGGCTGAAAGTATATATTTGATTTATAGCATAGCTTGAGTTCATGTCAAACTAGCTAGTCTACAGGAGCGCCTGCAGCATCTGGTAGTGGGAACATATCTGTATCAAATAGACATATTGTTACTCCTCGTGATTCTGTCTTTCTCTCCCTGTCTCTCTCTCTCTCCCCTCTTTCACTGTCTCTCTCTCTCTCTGTATTTCTCTCTCTCTGTCTCTCTCTCTCCCCTCTTTCACTGTCTCTCTCTCTCTCTGTCTCTCTCTCTCCCCTCTTTCACTGTCTCTCTCTCTCTCTGTATTTCTCTCTCTCTGTCTCTCTCTCCCCTCTTTCACTGTCTCTCTCTGTATTTCTCTCTCTCTCTGTCTCTCTCCCCTCATTCGCTGTCTCTCTCTCTCTCTGTATTTCTATCTCTCTCTGTCTCTCTCTCTCCCCTCTTTCACTGTCTCTCTCTCTATCTGCCTCTCTCCACGTCTCTCTCTCTCCCCTGTTTCGCTGTCTCTCTCTCTCTCTGTATTTCTCTCTCTCTCTGTCTCTCTCCCCTCATTCACTGTCTCTCTCTCTATCTGCCTCTCTCCATGTCTCTCTCTCTCCCCTGTTTCGCTGTCTCTCTCTCTGCCTCTCTCGATCCCCTCTTTCGCTGTCTCACTCTCTGCCTCTGTCTCTCTCCCCTCTTTCCCTGTCTCTCTCTATCTGCCTCTCTGTCTCTCTCTCTCCCCTCTTTCGCTGTCTCTCTCTATCTGCCTCTCTCTCTGTCTCACTCTCTCCCCTCTTTCACTGTCTCTTTCTCTCTGCCTCTCTCTCTGTCTCGCTCTCTCCCCTCTTTCACTGTCTCTTTCTCTCTGCCTCTCTCTCACTCTGTCTTTCTCTGTCTCTCTCTCTGCTAAAGCGCCAATAATTTACTAATATAATTTAATATTATACCTTTGTCTGTTGGATTGGATTCAAGTCTGTCTGTATTCTCTGATAAATGATAAGATGACAATACTGCATGTAATAAACACTCCTCTGATGAGGGGACATGATGAACAACAGGTCTGTAACACTCCTCTGATGAGGAGACATGATGAACAACAGGTCTGTAACACTCCTCCTCTGATGAGGAGACATGATGAACAACAGGTCTGTAACACTCCTCCTCTGATGAGGAGACATGATGAACAACAGGTCTGTAACACTCCTCCTCTGATGAGGAGACATGATGAACAACAGGTCTGTAACACTCCTCCTCTGATGAGGAGACATGATGAACAACAGGTCTGTAACACTCCTCTGATGATGAGGAGACATGATGAACAACAGGTCTGTAACACTCCTCTGATGAGGAGACATGATGAACAACAGGTCTGTAACACTCCTCCTCTGATGAGGAGACATGATGAACAACAGGTCTGTAACACTCCTCTGATGATGAGGAGACATGATGAACAACAGGTCTGTAACACTCCTCTGATGAGGAGACATGATGAACAACAGGTCTGTAACACTCCTCCTCTGATGAGGAGACATGATGAACAACAGGTCTGTAACACTCCTCCTCTGATGAGGAGACATGATGAACAACAGGTCTGTAACACTCCTCCTCTGATGAGGAGACATGATGAACAACAGGTCTGTAACACTCCTCCTCTGATGAGGAGACATGATGAACAACAGGTCTGTAACACTCCTCTGATGAGGAGACATGATGAACAACAGGTCTGTAACACTCCTCCTCTGATGAGGAGACATGATGAACAACAGGTCTGTAACACTCCTCCTCTGATGAGGAGACATGATGAACAACAGGTCTGTAACACTCCTCCTCTGATGAGGAGACATGATGAACAACAGGTCTGTAACACTCCTCCTCTGATGAGGAGACATGATGAACAACAGGTCTGTAACACTCCTCCTCTGATGAGGAGACATGATGAACAACAGGTCTGTAACACTCCTCCTCTGATGAGGAGACATGATGAACAACAGGTCTGTAACACTCCTCCTCTGATGAGGAGACATGATGAACAACAGGTCTGTAACACTCCTCCTCTGATGAGGAGACATGGTGAACAACAGGTCTGTAACACTCCTCCTCTGATGAGGAGACATGGTGAACAACAGGTCTGTAACACTCCTCCTCTGATGAGGAGACATGATGAACAACAGGTCTGTAACACTCCTCTGTGCTGTTCGCTGGGTCCGTATTCAAAGCCTCTCAGAGTGCTGATTTAGGATCAGGTCACCCCTCTTATTCATTAGGATTTAAAAGCCCCAACTCATCCTGGTTCAGCACTCTGAGGCGCTTTGTGAATTTCGGCCCAGACCTCCTTTCACGTTTCCTAGTAGGCCAAGTAGTAGAGAAGAAGTCAAGCTGTTCTGGCTGGTGGTGACCCAACGCCCAATAAAGTCCCAGAGTCTGAGGTGAAGCTGTTCTGGCTGGTGGTGACCCAACGCCCAATAAAGTCCCAGAGTCTGAGGTGAAGCTGTTCTGGCTGGTGGTGACCCAACGCCCAATAAAGACACTTTACGTTGGCGTTTCCTTTATTTTGTTTGTTACACAGTGGCTGACCTCGGCTCTGACCCCTACCTCTCTCTAAATACATGTACAGTCCCCTCCTAAATGATTGTCATTCTTGATAAAGATTAGGGAAGACAAGACTATAAAACAAATACTGAGCTGTATTGCATTTTTTGGGGCGGAAGAATTATTGACTTTTATACTAATACAATTGCTTCAAGAAAAATATTTTGTTTTTAACAAGTAATACAACAAATATGAAAAATATAGGTGTCAAAATGATTGGCGCCCCTGTTTTCAATACTTTGTGCACTTTGTGTTAATTTGGTCATGGCATGAGTTGGGTGGGTTGTCTATGTTCCTTTTTCTATATTGTGTTTTGAGTTCAGCCTAGTATGGTTCTCAATCAGAGGCAGGTGTCGTTAGTTGTCTCTGATTGAGAATCATACTTAGGTAGCCTTTTTCAACCTGTGTTTCGTGGGTGTTTATTTCCTGTCTTTGTGTATGTTACCAGACAGGACTGTTTCGTGTCATTCTCGTTTATCGGTTTGTAAAAAGCATCTAAACAACAATGGCATTATTTTCAATTAACTCTGCAACTCTTCTAACTATTGACTTTTATATACAACTGCCACCAGTTTGACGCCAAAACAACAAATACACAAAATTAAAACTGTGTAAAAAAAATATAGAAAGAATATTTCATGCTGAAAACCTCAAATTAATCAACAATGGTATTCACTAAGTTGACGTTTACATTTAAGATAATGTTTTACAGCTTTGCCATTCTGTTTTATTTGAAAATCACGTTAAATGATTTCATTTATTTATATGTTATTTTACCAGGTAAGTTCACTGAGTACACGTTCTCTGGCTTATAGAGTACCAGTCAAAATTTTGGGCACGCCATTCAAGGGTTTTTCTTTATTTTTACTATTTTCAAAATTGTAGAATAATAGTGAAGACATCTGAACTATGAAATAACACATATGGAATCATGTAGTAACCAAAAAAGTGCTAAACGAATCACAATATATTTTATATTTGAGATTCTTCAAAGTAGCCACCCTTTGCCTTGATGCCATCTTTGCACACTCTTGGCATTCTCTCAACCAGCTTCACCTGGAATGCTTGAAGGAGTTCACACATATGCTGAGCACTTGTTGGCTTCTTTTCCTTCACTCTGCGGTCCAACTCATCCCAAACCATCTTAATTGGGTTGAGGTCAGGTGATTGTGGAGGCCAGGTCATCTGATGCAGCACTCCATCATTCTTGGTCAAATAGCCTTTACACAGCCAGGAGGTGTGTTAGGTCATTGCCCTGTTGAAAAACAAATGATAGTGCCACTAAGCCCAAACCAGATGGGATGGAGCATCACTGTAGAATGCTGTGGTAGCCATGCTGGTTAAGTGTGCCTTGAATTCTAAATAAATCACAGACAGTGTCACCAGCAAAGCACACATGCGGAGATCATCCGTTCAACTACTCTGCGTCTCACGAAGACACAGCGGTTGGAACCAAAAATCTCAAATTCGGACTCTACCGGTCTAATGTCCATTGCTCATGTTTCTTGGCCCAAGCAAGTCTCTTCTTCTTATTGGTGTCCTATAGTATTGGTTTCATTGCAGCAATTCAAACATGAAAGCCTGATTCACGCAGTCTCCTCTGAACATTTGAGATGTGTCTGCTACTTGAACTCTGTGAAGCATTTATTTGGGCTGCAATTTCTGAGGCTGGTAACTCTAATGAACTTGTCCTCTGCAGCAGAAATAACTCTGGGTCTTCCTTTCCTGTGTCGGTCCTCATTATTTGAGCTGTTCTTGCCATTACCAAAATAGGGCTATCTTCTGTAAACCACCCCTACTCTGTCACAACAGAACTGATTGGCTCAAACACATGAAGGAAATAAATTCCACAACTTGACAAGACACACCTGTTAATTGAAATGCATTCCAGGTGACTACCTGTCATGATCGTCGTTATGAGTCGACCAAGGCGCAGCGTGGTATGTGTACATTCTCTTTCACTGAACAAACCAACAAAATGAACAAACGAACCCTGACGCTATACAAATTAGTGCTGACGGGCAACTACACATAGTCAAGATCTCACAAACACAAATGAGGAAATGGCTACCTAAATATGATCCCCAATCAGAGACAACGATAAACCAACCAACACAGAGAATACTCAGCTTATTATGGTCAGGGCGTGACACGACCTCATGAAGCTGGTTGAGAGAATGCCAAGACTGTGCAAAGCTGTCATCAAGGCAAAGGGCGGCTACTTTGAAGAATCTCAAGTATATTTTGATTTGTTTAACTCTCTTTTGGTTACTACATGATTCCATATGTATTATTTCATAGTTCTGATGGAATGAAAAAATAATGGATTTTTTTTTTTAATTTCAGCTTTATTTCACTAGGCACGTCAGTTAAGAACAAATTCTTATTTTCAATGACAGCCTAGGAACAGTGGGTTTTCTGCCTGTTCAGGGGCAGAACGCCAGATTTGTACCTTGTCAGCTCGGGGATTTGAACTTGCAACCTTTCGGTTGCTAGTCCAATGCTCTAACCACTAGGCTACCCTGCCGCCCCTGAATGAGCAGGTCCAAACCTTTGACTGGTACTGTAGTGGTCTGCAGTCTAAACACTTAAAAGACACAAAAAGCTAACCAAACAAAAACATTATGACTTTTACGAGACGTGTTTGTGCCGTCACGTGCATTAGTAGCACAATTGCTAACCTTTTTACATTTGTTTATACTTACACTTGTATGTTGATTTCTCCATTGATGTTGTTTTAAAGTTATGTCAGACTTTTCTTATCGGATATATATCGTCGCAAATTGAATTATGGGGAGTTTCAGGCCCCGGAGGGAACATAATTGTACACTCGCAAACTCAACTAAAAATGATTGCTGAGGGGCTTATGTTGCAAACTTCCCTTGCTTGACCAGTCATTTGGACCGCCGTCCAAGATGGTGACGAGGATGCCCCCAAGGGCATAAGGTGAGGGTGAGTGGACGAGGGTGTGTCTTTTATGAGTTTGAACCGAAGCCTGTGTTACATGTGATAAGATCCCACAGTGGGCCAGAGAAAATGACAAAAACCCGTAAAAACCTGAAATATACAAAATGGCCACTAGATGTTTTGATTCCAACATTCTGGTAGTTTATTGGTAAATTTAGAAAGTTTGTGTTAATACACCCTCCCTTTGCAACCCTAATCTTAGACCATTCCTCCATAAAGAATCCTTCCAGATCCTTGAAATACTCGGCTTGTGGACTGGCCCTCTTCAATTCAAACCATAGGTTTTCAATGGGGTTCAATTCTAGAGATTGAGATAGGCCATTGCAGAAATGTTGATTTTGTGGTCAATTAATAATTTCTTTGTGGATTTTGATGTGCCCAGATTATACTCTGCTAGCACACTATATAACAAAGATCATACTGCCCAGATAATACTCTGCTAGCACACTATATAACAAAGATCATACTGCCCAGATAATACTCTGCTAGCACACTATATAACAAAAATCATACTGCCCAGATAATACTCTGCTAGCACACTATATAACACAGATCATACTGCCCAGATAGTACTCTGCTAGCAGACTATATAACAAAGATCATACTGCCCAGATAATACTCTGCTAGCACACTATATAACAAAGATCATACTGCCCAGATAGTACTCTGCTAGCACACTATATAACAAAGATCATACTGCCCAGATAATACTCTGCTAGCACACTATATAACAAAGATCATACTGCCCAGATAACACTCTGCTAGCACACTATATAACAAAGATCATACTGCCCAGATTATACTCTGCTAGCACACTATATAACAAAGATCATACTGCCCAGATAAAACTCTGCTAGCACACTATATAACAAAGATCATACTGCCCAGATAATACTCTGCTAGCACACTATATAACAAAGATCATACTGCCCAGATAATACTCTGCTAGCACACTATATAACAAAGATCATACTGCCCAGATAATACTCTGCTAGCACACTATATAACAAAGATCATACTGCCCAGATAATACTCTGCTAGCACACTATATAACATAGATCATACTGCCCAGATAATACTCTGCTAGCACACTATATAACAAAGATCATACTGCCCAGATAATACTCTGCTAGCAAACTATACAACAAAGATCTTACTGCCCAGATAATACTCTGCTAGCACACTATATAACAAAGATCATACTGCCCAGGTAGTACTCTGCTAGCACACTATATAACAAAGATCATACTGCCCAGATAATACTCTGCTAGCACACTATATAACAAAGATCATACTGCCCAGATAGTACTCTGCTAGCACACTATATAACAAAGATCATACTGCCCAGGTAGTACTCTGCTTGCACACTATATAACAAAGATCATACTGCCCAGGTAGTATTCTGCTAGCACACTATATAACAAAGATCATACTGCCCAGATAGTACTCTGCTAGCACACTATATAACAAAGATCATACTGTCCAGGTAGTACTCTGCTAGCACACTATATAACAAAGATCATACTGCCCAGATAATACTCTGCTAGCACACTATATAACAAAGATCATACTGCCCAGATAATACTCTGCTAGCACACTATATAACAACGATCATACTGCCCAGATAATACTCTGCTAGCACACTATATAACAAAGATCATACTGCCCAGATAGTACTCTGCTAGCACACTATATAACAAAGATCATACTGCCCAGATAATACTCTGCTAGCACACCATATAACAAAGATCATACTGCCCAGATAGTACTCTGCTAGCACACTATATAACAACGATCATACTGCCCAGATAAAACTCTGCTAGCACACTATATAACAAAGATCATACTGCCCAGATAATACTCTGCTAGCACACTATATAACAAAGATCATACTGCCCAGATAAAACTCTGCTAGCACACTATATAACAAAGATCATACTGCCCAGATAATACTCTGCTAGCACACTATATAACAAAGATCATACTGCCCAGATAGTACTCTGCTAGCACACTATATAACAAAGATCATACTGCCCAGATAATACTCTGCTAGCACGCTATATAACAAAGATCATACTGCCCAGATAATACTCTGCTAGCACACTATATAACAAAGATCATACTGCCCAGATAGTACTCTGCTAGCACACTATATAACAAAGATCATACTGCCCAGATAGTACTCTGCTAGCACACTATATAACAAAGATCATACTGCCCAGATAGTGCTCTCCACAAACAGACGCATGGACGCTCAAAGTTGTGATATAATGTAGCTTATTAGAAGGTAAAAATGGATGGATAAGTACCGCCCCAATAAAATATATATTTTTCTGATTTTCACACCTTTTTAATAGCAATCAAATCAAATCAATTAGTATTGGTCACGTACACGTATTTATCAGTTGTTTTTTGCGGGTGTAGCGAAATGCTTGTGCTCCTAGGCTCCAACCGAGCAGAAAAACAACTGGTTAGAGCACATCAGAAGACTATGTTTGAGGTCTGGGACCAAACCAATACATTTTCTAAGTTCAATGCACGTTTGAATATTGTTGAATTCCGTTTTTAAAGGGACATTTGTAAAAATGTTCAACTTCATATATGTCACCTCCAGCACCGTCTCAACATCAACATTATGTGAAAACGTTTCTACGTTTTTGTAGTTAAAAAAAAAAAAAAGACATGAGAAAATAAGTGTTTCCAATGACTTCAACGGACCAATTAGAGCAACGCCTCCTCCTAATTGGTCAAAATCACCCAACGCACAACGATGATGTCATTGGGAACACTTTTTTTACTACAAAACATAGAACTGCAAAATGTTCACATAATGTTGATGTTGAGGTGTTGCTGGAGATGGTGAATATGAAGTAGAAAATTTTCCTAATGTTCCTTTGTGTGCATTCCATACTCCTCGTTGTAGATTTTATAGATATGATGAAATATTACAGGTAAAGTTAAACAAGTGTCTGAAATGGAATCCTCTAGTGCTCTAGCCTGAGACCTGAAGACATCTTCATTAACCAGCAGTCTTCACAGCGCCCACGTTCTCACAAGGCGACAAGCTACAGTCAGACACTCATTAGGCTCCACTTCCTCTCTGGTCTCTAAAGCGGCTAATGTTTTGAAGTGAATTTTCCGCCCTGTCGCATTAGATGAAGCCGGGCCACACATCCTGTGCTCTGTGCTAACCCCTCCACCCGCCTGTCATTTGGTGTGTGTATGTCTGTGTGTGTTTTTTTTTTAAAGCTGACACCGATCACCTGCTGCTGTTACCAAAACCATGGGAGGTCCTTGACAACCAGGTCCTTGACAACCTGACACGGTGAGGAGATCAAAGCACTGTGATAATCCACCGTACCGTACAGGGGGGGGGGAGAAACCGATTCACCTACGCTCTAACACACACATACACACACACGCACACACATGCACACACACACACATACACACACACACACGCACACACACATACACACACACACACACACACACACACACACACACATAGACACACACGCACACACGCACACACACACACACGCACACACGCACACACACATACACGCATACACGCATACACACACACACACGCACACACACACACACACACACACACACACACACACACACACACACACACACACACACACACATAGACACACACGCACACACGCACACACACACACACACACACACACACATAGACACACACACACACACACACACACACACACACACACACACACACACACACACACATAGACACACACGCACACACACACACACACACACACACACACACACACACACATAGACACACACACACACACACACACATAGACACACACACACATAGACACACACACACGTGCGTGTGGTTATTGTTTTACTCCTCTCCAGCGTCTCCCTAGAGAAGTACCTGTGAAAGGCCTGCTCCGCTCCCATAACATCTTCAGATTCACCCCTAATACAGCACTGTAGCCAGGTAAGAAGGCCTTCATTGTGGCGCTGAAAGAGATCTGGGGGAGTTTGGATCAGATTGCGACTGAGACAACATCACCTTGTTTATCTGGTAAATAATTAAACCGCCTGAAAACAAATCAACGCTGCGTGTTTAACGAGAAAGACTTTCCTTTTCCCCATTAAGCTGGTGCCTGCAGATAGCAACACATTGACACATCTCTGATTTTCATGCACAAAGATGCTACAGAGAGGTGTGTGTGGGGGGCGGGGGGATAGATGGAGGGAGAGAGAGACGGAGGGAGAGAGAGATGGAG
Source organism: Oncorhynchus masou masou (assembly GCF_036934945.1). NCBI lineage: Eukaryota > Metazoa > Chordata > Actinopteri > Salmoniformes > Salmonidae > Oncorhynchus > Oncorhynchus masou. The sequence continues at coordinate 8,068,796 of NC_088242.1, forward strand.
GGAGAGGGAAATGGAGGGAGAGAGAAATGGAGGGAGAGAGAAATGGAGGGAGAGAGAAATGGAAGGAGAGAGAGAAATGGGGGGAGAGAGAAATGGAGGGAGAGACAGAAATGGAGGGAGAGAGAAATGGAGGGAGAAAGAAATGGAGGGAGAGAGAGAAATGGAGGGAGAGGGAAATGGAGGGAGAGAAAAATGGAGGGAGAGAGATGGAGGGAGAGAGATGGAGGGAGAGAGAGATGGATGTAAAGAGAGCTGGAGGGAGAGGTGGAGAGATAAATGGACAGAGCTGGAGGGAAAGAGAGAGGTGGAGGGAGAGAGATGGAGGGAGAGAGAGCTGGAGGGAGAGAGAGATGGAGGGAGAGAGAGCTGGAGGGAGAGAGAGCTGGAGGGAGAGAGATGGAGGGAGTCTAAGAGGCTTTGTGAATGTGGGCCTTGTACTGCTGGTACTGCTGGTGCCATGTTGTAGCCAGAGAACAGTTCAACAACACCCAACACCTATTCTACATCGTGGCTTTCCTCTGATTCAGAGAAATCTTTATCCGATTTGAAACATTGTTGATAAACAGGTCAGACAATCAGATTCAGCTTTACTATGATATTCTACTAGCTGCCAGGAATTAAACAACAGAAGAAGACAACA
>NC_088242.1:8071935-8076935 GCF_036934945.1 Oncorhynchus masou masou
ACATCTGTAGCCATGAAGTGCTTTGAAAGGCTGGTCATGGCTCACATTAACACCATCATCCCAGAAGCCCTAGACCCACTCCAATTTGCATACAACCCCAACAGATCAACAGAAAATGCAATCTCTATTGCACTCCACAGAGTCCTTTCCCACCTAGACAAAAGGAACACCTATGTGAGAATGCTATTCATTGACTACAGCTCAGCATTCAACACCATAGTGCCCTCAAAGCTCATCAATAAGCTAAGGATCCTGGGACTAAACACCTCCCTCTGCAACTGTATCCTGGACTTCCTGACGGGCCTCCCCCAGGTGGTAAGGGCAAGCAACAACACATTGGCCACACTGATAATTCAACACGGGGGCCCCTCAGGGGTGTGTGCTCAGTCCCCTCCTGTACTCCCTGTTCACTCATGACTGCATGTCCAGGCATGACTCCAACACCATCATTAAGTTTACTAACAACGCGACAGTGGTAGGCCTGATTATTGTCGACGATAAGGGAGGAGGTCAGAGAAGTGGCAGTGTTGCCAGAACACCAACAACCAACACCAGCAACACACTAACCCAGTCGTCAAGGGGCCCCTTGGGAGGCTGAAAATATGTGTCATGGGCCCGAAAATCCTCAAAAAAGGATCTGTACCATCGAGAGCATCCTGACTGGTTGCATCACCACCTGGTATGACAACTGCTTGGCATCCGACCGCAAGGCTCTACAGAGGGTAGTGAGTACGGCCCAGTACATCACTGGGACCAAGCTTCCTGCCATCCAGGACCTCTATATCAGAGGGTAGTGAGTACGGCCCAGTACATCACTGGGACCAAACTTCCTGCCATCCAGGACCTGTATATCAGAGGGTAGTGAGTACGGCCCAGTACATCACTGGGACCAAGCTTCCTGCCATCCAGGACCTGTATATCAGAGGGTAGTGAGTACGGCCCAGTACATCACTGGGACCAAGCTTCCTGCCATCCAGGACCTGTATATCAGAGGGTAGTGAGTACGGCCCAGTACATCACTGGGACCAAGCTTCCTGCCATCCAGGACCTCTATACCAAGCGGTGTCAGAGGAAGGCCCTAAAAAGACTCCAGCCACTCACGTCATAGACTGTTCTCTCTGCTACCGCACTGCAAGCTGTAACAATGCACCAGGTCTGGAACCTATAGGACCCTGACCAAGTATGTAAACTACCGGTCAAAACTTTTACAGAAGAGAATGCCAAGATTGTGCAAAGCTGTCATTAGGCAAAGGGTGGCTATTTGAATTATCTGAAATATATACTATATTTTGATTTGTTTGACACTTTTTTTGGTTACTACATGATTCCATAAGTGTTATTTCATAGTTTTGATGTCTTCACTATTATTCTACAATTTTGAAATATAGTAAAAATAAAGAAAAACCCATTGGATGAGTAGGTGTTCTAAAAACCTTGACCAGTGGTGTACATATCTACCACAATTACCTCAAATGCCTGTCTGTCTTTGTCTGTTTCTCTCTGTCAGTCTCTTTCTGTCTGTCTTTGTCTGTTTCTCTCTGTCAGTCTCTCTGTCTGTCTTTGTGTGTTTCTCTCTGTCAGTCTCTCTGTCTGTCTTAGTCTGTTTCTCTCTCTCAGTCTCATTCTGTCTGTCTTTGTCTGTTTCTCTCTGTCAGTCTCTCTGTCTGTCTTTGTCTGTTTCTCTCTGTCAGTCTCTCTGTCTGTCTTTGTGTGTTTCTCTCTGTCAGTCTCTCTGTCTGTCTTTGTCTGTTTCTCTCTCTCAGTCTCATTCTGTCTGTCTTTGTCTGTTTCTCTCTGTCAGTCTCTCTGTCTGTCTTTGTCTGTTTCTCTCTGTCAGTCTCTTTCTGTCTTTGTCTGTTTCTCTCTCTCAGTCTCATTCTGTCTGTCTTTGTCTGTTTCTCTCTGTCAGTCTCTCTGTCTGTCTTTGTCTGTTTCTCTCTCTCAGTCTCATTCTGTCTGTCTTTGTCTGTTTCTCTCTGTCAGTCTCTCTGTCTGTCTTTGTCTGTTTCTCTCTGTAAGTCTCTCTGTCTGTCTTTGTGTGTTTCTCTCTGTCAGTCTCTCTGTCTGTCTTTGTCTGTTTCTCTCTCTCAGTCTCATTCTGTCTGTCTTTGTCTGTTTCTCTCTGTCAGTCTCTCTGTCTGTCTTAGTCTGTTTCTCTCTCTCAGTCTCATTCTGTCTGTCTTTGTCTGTTTCTCTCTGTCAGTCTCTCTGTCTGTCTTTGTCTGTTTCTCTCTGTCAGTCTCTCTGTCTGTCTTTGTCTGTTTCTCTCTGTCAGTCTCTCTGTCTGTCTTTGTGTGTTTCTCTCTGTCAGTCTCTCTGTCTGTCTTTGTCTGTTTCTCTCTCTCAGTCTCATTCTGTCTGTCTTTGTCTGTTTCTCTCTGTCAGTCTCTCTGTCTGTCTTAGTCTGTTTCTCTCTCTCAGTCTCATTCTGTCTGTCTTTGTCTGTTTCTCTCTGTCAGTCTCTCTGTCTGTCTTTGTCTGTTTCTCTCTGTCAGTCTCTCTGTCTGTCTTTGTCTGTTTCTCTCTGTCAGTCTCTTTCTGTCTTTGTCGGTTTCTCTCTGTCAGTCTCTTTCTGTCTGTCTTTGTCTGTTTCTCTCTGTCAGTCTCTCTGTCTGTCTTTGTGTGTTTCTCTCTGTCAGTCTCTCTGTCTGTCTTTGTCTGTTTCTCTCTCTCAGTCTCATTCTGTCTGTCTTTGTCTGTTTCTCTCTGTCAGTCTCTCTGTCTGTCTTTGTCTGTTTCTCTCTCTCAGTCTCATTCTGTCTGTCTTTGTCTGTTTCTCTCTGTCAGTCTCTCTGTCTGTCTTTGTCTGTTTCTCTCTGTAAGTCTCTCTGTCTGTCTTTGTGTGTTTCTCTCTGTCAGTCTCTCTGTCTGTCTTTGTCTGTTTCTCTCTCTCAGTCTCATTCTGTCTGTCTTTGTCTGTTTCTCTCTGTCAGTCTCTCTGTCTGTCTTTGTCTGTTTCTCTCTCTCAGTCTCATTCTGTCTGTCTTTGTCTGTTTCTCTCTGTCAGTCTCTCTGTCTGTCTTTGTCTGTTTCTCTCTGTAAGTCTCTCTGTCTGTCTTTGTGTGTTTCTCTCTGTCAGTCTCTCTGTCTGTCTTTGTCTGTTTCTCTCTCTCAGTCTCATTCTGTCTGTCTTTGTCTGTTTCTCTCTGTCAGTCTCTCTGTCTGTCTTTGTCTGTTTCTCTCTGTCAGTCTCTTTCTGTCTTTGTCGGTTTCTCTCTGTCAGTCTCTTTCTGTCTGTCTTTGTCTGTTTCTCTCTGTCAGTCTCTCTGTCTGTCTTTGTCTGTTTCTCTCTCTCAGTCTCATTCTGTCTGTCTTTGTCTGTTTCTCTCTGTCAGTCTCTCTGTCTGTCTTTGTGTGTTTCTCTCTGTCAGTCTCTCTGTCTGTCTTTGTCTGTTTCTCTCTCTCAGTCTCATTCTGTCTGTCTTTGTCTGTTTCTCTCTGTCAGTCCCTCTGTCTGTCTTTGTCAGTCTCTTTCTGTCTGTCTGTTTTTGCTTCTCTGTCAGTCTCTCTGTATCTCTGTCTTTGTCAGTCTCTCTGTCTGTCTGTCTGTCTGTCTGTCTGTCTGTCTGTCTGTCTGTCTGTCTGTCTGTCTGTCTGTCTGTCTCTCTCTCTCTCTGTCTATTTATGTATGTTTCTCTGTTTGTCTCTCTGGCTGTCTGTCTGTCTGTGTCTGTGTCGCACTGTCTCTCTCTCTGCATCTATCTGTCTGTCTCTGTCAGTCCCCCTCTGTCTGTGTCTGTATTCCTGTCTGTCTCTCTGCCTCTGCCTGTCTATGTGTCTGTCTGTCTATGTCTGCCTGTCTATGTGTCTGTCTCTTTCTCGCTCTGTCTGTCTGTCTCTTTCTGTCTGGTCTCTGTCTGTCTCTTTCTCTCTGTCTATGTCTTTCTGTCTGTGTCTCTGTCTGTGTCTGTCTGTCTGTCTCTCTCTGTATTTCTCTCTGACTATCTCTGTCTGCTCCTCTGTCTGTCTCTCTCGGTCTCTGTCTGTGTTTGTCAGTGTCTGTCTGTCTCTCTCTGTCTCTCTGTTTCAGTCCATCTTTCTCACTCTGTCTCTGTCTCTCTTTCTGTCTCTCTCTCTGTCTCTCGTTCTCTCTCTCTCTCTTTCACTCTCATTCTCTCTCTCTCGCTCTCACTCTCTCTCTCTTGCTGACTCTCATATCAACATAGACTGTTAATGGCTTTGGCAGGGATCCATGGTGGCAACTGGCAAGTAGAGAAGAATAACAGTGTCAAAACGGGCCACTACTTATATACTTGCCCTTCTCTAGAAAGCCACACCGTATGTAATGCTTACCTCCACCCACATTCCAGGTCCCAATCCCCACTCCACTTATCAACCCTCCCAAGGAAGGGGAAAAACAACAACAACATATGCAGTCCCTTTGCTAGCAGAGTCGAGCGGAGGCAGCGCTGCCCTCGCCCCCAACATGGCTAACTGTGCATGAAATTGAACTGATCAACTAGCTATTGACCAGAAGCTCAACCCCCTAAGAGGAAGGGGAAAAAGATGCCGGCTGTGTGTTACCTGATTGACTGAAAACTCCTCGGTCGGTTGGTTTTGATGGCTGGCACTTTACTGGAAAGAGTGATTTAATGGAATCTGCCAGACCTCATCAATGTCAGGGCTCCTTGAGGGGCCCCCGTCGCTATGTCCCAACCCCCGCTATCTCTTTGTTATATAACGCATCAGTCATGACAGGGGCCTGAAGGACAGATGTTGTGTTGTTGTTTTTAACTATATAAACCAACCAGAAGATTGTTTCACCTCTGACTGGATTCTTGAGGACAGAGCAGTGTGGGTGTGTGTGGCTAGATGTGTATGAGAGGGACAGATAGAGAGAGTGTGCGTGCGTGTGTGTGCGTGCATGTGTGAGAGAGAGAGAGAGAGAGAGAGAGAGAGAGAGAGAGAGAGAGAGAGAGAGAGAGAGAGAGAGAGAGAGGGAACAACCTGTCCTTTGCCCTGACCAACTCTGCACCAGAACAGAGCCCCTTCACTGAGGA
>NC_088242.1:8081935-8084435 GCF_036934945.1 Oncorhynchus masou masou
TCTGTATTTTCATTATTACTGGAAAACGGCCCAATTCTGCCCTACATGCATTAGTTGGTGTATTTCTCTGGACTTGTAGGATTTTCCGACAGAATTCTGCATGTAGGGCTTCAATTGGATGTTTGTCCCACATTTTAAAGTCCAGTTTATTGAGTGGCCCCCAAACCTCACTTCCATAAAGAGCTATTGGTAGGATTACACTGTCAAATATTTTAGTCCAAATTCTAATTGGGATGTTGATTTTGAATAATTTCATTTTTATTGCATACATTGCTCTGCGGGCTTTTTCTTTGAGTGCATTCACTGCCATATTAAAGTTTCCCGATGCAGATATGGTCAGACCAAGATAGGTGTAATTTTTTGTGTGTTCAATTAAGGTGTTGTTCAGGGTGAATTTATATTTGTGTTTCTGACATCTGTTTTTTTTTGGAAAATCATGATTTTAGTTTTTTGGAAATTTACTGCCAGGGCCCAATTATGGCAATATTGCTCCAGAATATTAATTTTCTGTTGAAGACCTTCTTTGGTTGGTGATAGAAGTACCACGTCATCAGCATATAGCAGGTATTTCACCTCTGTGTCAAATAGTGTGAGTCCTGGGGCTGGAGATTGGTCCAACATGTCTGCTAATTCATTGATATAAATGTTGAAAAGATTTGGACTCAAACTGCAGCCTTGTCTCACACCTCGACATTGTGAAAAAAATTCTGTTCTTTGGTTTTTGATTTTTATTGCACACTTGTTTTCTGTGTACATACATTTTATTAAGTCATATACCTTACCACCAAGCCCACTTTGTAGAATTTTGTAGAATAGCCCTTCGTGCCAAATCGAATCAAATGCTTTTTTAAAGTCAATAAAGCAAGCAAAGATTTTGCCCTCTTTTTTTTTGGTGGACGTGTTTATTAATTAGTGTGTGTAAGGTGTATATATGGTCAGTAGTGCGATGGTTAAAGGAGAAAGCCAATTTGACATTTACTTATTACATTTTTTTCTTGAAGAAAGGTTTGAATTCTTAAATTCAAAATGCTACAGAAAATCTTTCCCAAGTTACTGTTTACGCAAATTCCCCTGTAATTATTGGGGTCTGATTTGTCTCCACTTTTGTGGATAGGGGAGATGAGCCCCTGGTTCCAGACATCAGGGAAGCAGCCAGAAGTTAAAACCATGTTGAACAATTTAAGCACAGCATTTTGCAACTCAGGTGTGCTGTTTTTCAGCATTTCATTTCTGATGTTGTCTAGACCACAAGCCTTCTTTGATATAATAGATTTTAGCTTTTCATTTAGTTCTTGTTGGGTTATTGGGTAATCTAATGGATTTTGGTTGTTTTTAATGACTGATTCAAGGATGTTCAATTTTTCTTTAATTTCTAATTGGCTCTGTTGCAAGTCTTTTTGTGGGATGTTTTTGTATAGATTATAAAAATAAGTTTTCCAAATTCCTACATCTTGTATTGCTAATTCTTGTGGCTTTGTTGTGCTTAAATTGTTCCACATGTCCCAGAACTGATTTTGGTCAATTGCGTTTTCAATTTCATCAAGTGTCCTGTTGGTATAATTAAATTTCTTGCGTTTCAGTGTTTGTTTATACTGTTTCAGAGTTTCAAAGTATTCATATCGTAGCTCTGGGTTGTTTTGCTGCTTATGTTTTTTGTTTGACATTTGTCTCAAGTGTTTTCTAATTGTTTTACATTCATTATCAAACCATTTGTCAGAAACATTTTGATTTTTGCTTCTGATGTTGCATTTCTTTGGTTTTCTCAAATTTGCTTTCGATGCTGCTTTTTGGAATATGCAGTTGATGTTTTGAGTAGCTGAATTGACACCATCTTTATTGTTTTGGTACCGTGAGTTATTGAAAAACTGTATAGAGTTCATTATTTCATTTGAGTTCAATGTTTCAGTGAATCTCTCTGCACTGTTTGGAGCCCATCTGTATGATTGGTTTATGTTGTAGAGTTTATTGGGCTGTTTTTTTGAATGAATATTGCCGGTTAATTTCTTCAGAAACACGTTGATCTGACTGTGATCTGACAAGGGTGTCTGTGGTCTGACAGTGAATGCACTAATGGAGGAGGGGTCAATGTCAGTGATGGCATAATCGACTACACTTGTCCCAAGAGCTGAGCAGTAAGTAAACTGACCTAAAGAGTCCCCTCTGATTCTACCATTAAGCATGTACAGGCCTAAGGCTCGACAGAGATGTACTAACTCCTTTCCATTTTTGTTCAGTATTTGGTCAGGACTGTTTCTATTATTTATAATAGGGCTACTGTATAAGGACGGGTGTCCAAATATGTGATGGTTACCTCCCGCATCAGTGTAGTCAGGCTCAGAACCTGTTCTTGCATTGAAATCTCCACAAAGAAGCACTTTACCCTGTGCCTGAAATGTAATGATTTCTGTCTGGAGATTGTCAAAAAACTGATCATCATAATATGATGAATCTGAAGGAGGAGCATAAGCTGCACATATGTAGACATCATTGTCACAATAGA